>NC_134358.1:32350517-32363017 GCF_048569485.1 Anomaloglossus baeobatrachus
ATTCTGTATCTCCGCGCCTCGCATCATTCTGTATCTCCGCGCCTCGCATCATTCTGTATCTCCGCGCCTCGCATCATTCTGTATCTCCGCGCCTCGCATCATTCTGTATCTCCGCGCCTCGCATCATTCTGTATCTCCGCGCCTCGCATCATTCTGTATCTCCGCGCCTCGCATCATTCTGTATCTCCGCGCCTCGTATCATTCTGTATCTCCGCGCCTCGTATCATTCTGTATCTCCGCGCCTCGTATCATTCTGTATCTCCGCGCCTCGTATCATTCTGTATCTCCGCGCCTCGTATCATTCTGTATCTCCGCGCCTCGTATCATTCTGTATCTCCGCGCCTCGTATCATTCTGTATCTCCGCGCCTCGTATCATTCTGTATCTCCGCGCCTCGTATCATTCTGTATCTCCGCGCCTCGTATCATTCTGTATCTCCGCGCCTCGTATCATTCTGTATCTCCGCGCCTCGTATCATTCTGTATCTCCGCGCCTCGTATCATTCTGTATCTCCGCGCCTCGTATCATTCTGTATCTCCGCGCCTCGTATCATTCTGTATCTCCGCGCCTCGTATCATTCTGTATCTCCGCGCCTCGTATCATTCTGTATCTCCGCGCCTCGTATCATTCTGTATCTCCGCGCCTCGTATCATTCTGTATCTCCGCGCCTCGTATCATTCTGTATCTCCGCGCCTCGTATCATTCTGTATCTCCGCGCCTCGTATCATTCTGTATCTCCGCGCCTCGTATCATTCTGTATCTCCGCGCCTCGTATCATTCTGTATCTCCGCGCCTCGTATCATTCTGTATCTCCGCGCCTCGTATCATTCTGTATCTCCGCGCCTCGTATCATTCTGTATCTCCGCGCCTCGTATCATTCTGTATCTCCGCGCCTCGTATCATTCTGTATCTCCGCGCCTCGTATCATTCTGTATCTCCGCGCCTCGTAGCATTCTGTATCTCCGCGCCTCGTATCATTCTGTATCTCCGCGCCTCGTATCATTCTGTATCTCCGCGCCTCGTATCATTCTGTATCTCCGCGCCTCGTATCATTCTGTATCTCCGCGCCTCGTATCATTCTGTATCTCCGCGCCTCGTATCATTCTGTATCTCCGCGCCTCGTATCATTCTGTATCTCCGCGCCTCGTATCATTCTGTATCTCCGCGCCTCGTATCATTCTGTATCTCCGCGCCTCGTATCATTCTGTATCTCCGCGCCTCGTATCATTCTGTATCTCCGCGCCTCGTATCATTCTGTATCTCCGCGCCTCGTATCATTCTGTATCTCCGCGCCTCGTATCATTCTGTATCTCCGCGCCTCGTATCATTCTGTATCTCCGCGCCTCGTATCATTCTGTATCTCCGCGCCTCGTATCATTCTGTATCTCAGCGCCTCGTATCATTCTGTATCTCCGCGCCTCGTATGATTTTGTATCTCCGCGCCTCGTATCATTCTGTATCTCCGCGCCTCGTATCATTCTGTATCTCCGCGCCTCGTATCATTCTGTATCTCCGCGCCTCGTATTATTCTGTATCTCCGCGCCTCGTATCATTCTGTATCTCCGCGCCTCGTATCATTCTGTATCTCCGCGCCTCGTATCATTCTGTATCTCCGCTCCTCGTATCATTCTGTATCTCCGCGCCTCGTATCATTCTGTATCTCCGCGCCTCGTATCATTCTGTATCTCCGCGCCTCGTATCATTCTGTATCTCCGCGCCTCGTATCATTCTGTATCTCCGCGCCTCCTATCATTCTGTATCTCCGCGCCTCCTATCATTCTGTATCTCCGCGCCTCCTATCATTCTGTATCTCCGCGCCTCGTATCATTCTGTATCTCCGCGCCTCGTATCATTCTGTATCTCCGCGCCTCGTATCATTCTGTATCTCCGCGCCTCGTATCATTCTGTATCTCCGCGCCTCGTATCATTCTGTATCTCCGCGCCTCGTATCATTCTGTATCTCCGCGCCTCGTATCATTCTGTATCTCCGCGCCTCGTATCATTCTGTATCTCCGCGCCTCGTATCATTCTGTATCTCCGCGCCTCGTATCATTCTGTATCTCAGCGCCTCGTATCATTCTGTATCTCCGCGCCTCGTATCATTCTGTATCTCCGCGCCTCGTATCATTCTGTATCTCCGCGCCTCGTATCATTCTGTATCTCCGCGCCTCGTATCATTCTGTATCTCCGCGCCTCGTATCATTCTGTATCTCCGCGCCTCGTATCATTCTGTATCTCCGCGCCTCGTATCATTCTGTATCTCCGCGCCTCGTATCATTCTGTATCTCCGCGCCTCGTATCATTCTGTATCTCCGCGCCTCGTATCATTCTGTATCTCCGCGCCTCGTATCATTCTGTATCTCCGCGCCTCGTATCATTCTGTATCTCCGCGCCTCGTATCATTCTGTATCTCCGCGCCTCGTATCATTTTGTATCGCCGCGCCTCGTATCATTCTGTATCTCCGCGCCTCGTATCATTCTGTATCTCCGCGCCTCGTATCATTCTGTATCTCCGCGCCTCGTATCATTCTGTATCTCCGCGCCTCGTATCATTCTGTATCTCCGCGCCTCGTATCATTCTGTATCTCCGCGCCTCGTATCATTCTGTATCTCCGCTCCTCGTATCATTCTGTATCTCCGCGCCTCGTATCATTCTGTATCTCCGCGCCTCGTATCATTCTGTATCTCCGCGCCTCGTATCATTCTGTATCTCCGCGCCTCGTATCATTCTGTATCTCCGCGCCTCGTATCATTCTGTATCTCCGCGCCTCCTATCATTCTGTATCTCAGCGCCTCGTATCATTCTGTATCTCCGCGCCTCGTATCATTCTGTATCTCCGCGCCTCGTATCATTCTGTATCTCCGCGCCTCGTATCATTCTGTATCTCCGCGCCTCGTATCATTCTGTATCTCCGCGCCTCGTATCATTCTGTATCTCTGCGCCTCGTATCATTCTGTATCTCCGCGCCTCGTATCATTCTGTATCTCCGCGCCTCGTATCATTCTGTATCTCCGCGCCTCGTATCATTCTGTATCTCCGCGCCTCGTATCATTCTGTATCTCCGCGCCTCGTATCATTCTGTATCTCAGCGCCTCGTATCATTCTGTATCTCCGCGCCTCGTATCATTCTGTATCTCCGCGCCTCGTATCATTCTGTATCTCCGCGCCTCGTATCATTCTGTATCTCCGCGCCTCGTATCATTTTGTATCTCCGCGCCTCGTATCATTCTGTATCTCCGCGCCTCGTATCATTCTGTATCTCCGCGCCTCGTATCCTTCTGTATCTCCGCGCCTCGTATCATTCTGTATCTCCGCGCCTCGTATCATTCTGTATCTCCGCGCCTCGTATCATTCTGTATCTCCGCGCCTCGTATCATTCTGTATCTCCGCGCCTCGTATCATTCTGTATCTCCGCGCCTCGTATCATTCTGTATCTCCGCGCCTCGTATCATTTTGTATCGCCGCGCCTCGTATCATTCTGTATCTCCGCGCCTCGTATCATTCTGTATCTCCGCGCCTCGTATCATTCTGTATCTCCGCGCCTCGTATCATTCTGTATCTCCGCGCCTCGTATCATTCTGTATCTCCGCGCCTCGTATCATTCTGTATCTCCGCGCCTCGTATCATTCTGTATCTCCGCGCCTCGTATCATTCTGTATCTCCGCGTTTCGTATCATTCTGTATCTCCGCGCCTCGTATCATTCTGTATCTCCGCGCCTCGTATCATTCTGTATCTCCGCGCCTCGTATCATTCTGTATCTCCGCGCCTCGTATCATTCTGTACCTCCGCGCCCCGTATCATTCTGTATCTCAGCGCCTCGTATCATTCTGTATCTCCGCGCCTCGTATCATTCTGTATCTCCGCGCCTCGTATGATTTTGTATCTCCGCGCCTCGTATCATTCTGTATCTCCGCGCCTCGTATCATTCTGTATCTCCGCGCCTCGTATCATTCTGTATCTCCGCGCCTCGTATCATTCTGTATCTCCGCTACTCGTATCATTCTGTATCTCCGCGCCTCGTATCATTCTGTATCTCCGCGCCTCGTATCATTCTGTTACATTAACTATACAATACACATCTGCTCCAGATCACAGAATGTACATCCAAGAGTATACAGCGGGGGGAATAAGTAATGAACACGTCACCTTCTAAGTAAGTATATTTCTAAAGGTGTTATTGATATGAATTTCTCACCAGATGTCGGTAACAAACCATCCAATCCACACAGGCAAAGAAATCAAACCATAGATGTCCTTAAATTTACTGATTTGTAATGATAAGAAATGACACAGGAAAAAAGTATTGAACACGCTTTCTGAAAGTGAAAAAACTTTCTAACTCCAGCGGACAAATTTGAGGATGCAGATATATTGCAAATCTTTATTTTGAAAAAATTCCATAAAATTGGAGCCACACTTCTGGGCGGTGAAGGAAAAAGATTAGGAGTGGTAGCCTGCTTGGACTACGTGTTTCGGTGTACAAGCGCCTTCCACATGACTACACCGAAACCGTAGTCCAAGCAGGCTACCACTCCTAATCTTTTTCCTTCTATTAACTCTGACCTTTTAGTTCCTTCCATACATTTTCTATTGGATTCAGCTCCGGTGATCGGCTCGGCCATTCTAGCAGATTTAGTTTCTTTATCTGAAACCTACTGAGAGTTTCCTTGGCCGTGTGTTTGGGATCATTGTCTTGCTGAAATGTCTACCCTCGTTTCATCTTCATCATCCCATTAGATGGCAGCAGATTGTTTAAGAATGTCTCAGTGCACTTATCCTACAGAGGTTTGCCAGTGCCGTATGCTGAAAAACGGCCCCACACCATGATGTTCCCAGCTCCAAAATTCCCTGTTGTGGTGTTTTTGGGGTGATTTGCCTTTTGGCCTCCAAATAGTTTATGCATTTTGTCATCCAAGAGGTTCAATGTTGCTCTCATCTGACCAGACTATATTCTCCAGTATTTCACGGACTTGTCTAAATGTTGTTGAGCAAACTTTAAACGCTCTTGAACCTGCTTTTTGTTCAGCAGTGGAGTTTGTGTGGTGAGCGTGCATACAGGAGCGTGCATACAGGAGTGTGCATACAGGAAAGTGCATACAGGCCATGGAGGGGGAGTGCATTACTTATTGTTTTCTTTGAAACTATTGTACCTACTGATTCCAGGTCTTTCTGTCGTCCTCGACAGGTGGTCCTTGGCTCTTGGACAACTCTTCTGATGATTTTATTTTTAATCCTCTGTATGAAATCTTGTGGGGAGCATCTGATCGTGGTCAGTTTATTGTGAAATTATTTTCTTTTCACTTCCGGATTATGTCCCCAATAATACTCACTGGAGCCTTCAGTAGTTTAGAAATTCTTCTGTAACCAATGCCATCAGTATGCTTTGCAACAATAAGGTAGCAAAGGTGTTGAGACAGCTCACTGGTTTTACCCATCATCAGATGTTTGTGTGGCCCCTTGGTAAGGAGACACCTCTTTATAGGCCATGAAATGAAACAGCTGATATAATTTTTCACTAAGTAACAGGATTGCTTTCTAATTACTAATGGATTTCAGCTGCTGTTAGGACTTAACGTGGCTTTATGCACATCTTTTTTCAGATATTGATTTCTTTTTCCCTGTATAATTTCTCATTAATACACATCATTAAATTTATGGACAGCTATGATTTGATTTGTTTACCTGTGTGGATTGGATGGGTTGTTACCGACATCTGTTGAGAAATGTCATTAGCAATTTTAGGAATATATTTGCTTAGAGAATTGGTGACATGTTCAATAATTATTTTACCCACTTTAACTACTATAATACTGTCCCTATGTACAAGAATATATCTGCTATAATACTGTCCTTATGTACAAGAATATAACTACTATAATACTGCCTCCTATGTACAAGAATATAACTACTATAATACTGTGCCCTATGTACAAGAATATAACTACTATAATACTGCCCCCTATGTACAAGAATATAACTACTGTAATACTGCCCCCTATATACAAGAATATAACAACTATAATACTGCCCCTATGTACAAGAATATAACTACTATAATACTGCCTCCTATGTACAAGAATATAACTACTATAATACTGCCCCCTATATACAAGAATATAACTACTATGATACTGCCCCTATGTACAAGAATATATCTGCTATAATACTGCCCCTATGTACAAGAATATAACTACTTTAATACTGCCCCTATGTACAAGAATATAACTACTATAATACTGCCCCTATGTACAAGAATATAACTACTATAATACTGCTCCTATGTACAAGAATATAACTACTATAATACTGCCCTTATGTACAACAATATAACCACTATAATACTGCCCCTATGCACAAGAATATAGCTACTATAATACTGCCCTATGCACAAGAATATAACTACTATAATACTGCCCCCCCATGTACAAGAATATAACTGCTATAATACTGCCCCTATGTACAAGAATAAAACTACTATAATACTGCTCCTATGTAAAAGAATATGACTACTATAATACTGCTCCTATGTACAAGAATATAACTACTATAATACTGCCCCTATGTACAAGAATATAACTACTATAATACTGCTCCTATGTACAAGAATATAACTACTATAATACTGTCCCAATGTACAAGAATATAACTACTATAATACTGCTCTTATGTAAAAGAATATAACTACTATAATACTGCCCCCTATATACAAGAATATAACTATTATAATACTGCTCCTATGGACAAGAATATAACTACTATAATACTGCCCCTATGTACAAGAATATAACTACTATAATACTGCTCCTATGTACAAGAATATAACTACTATAATACTGCCCCTATGTACAAGAATATAACTAGTATAATACTGCCTCTATCTACAAGAATATAACTACTATAATATTGCTCCTATGTACAAGAATATAACTACTATAATACTGCCTCTATCTACAAGAATATAACTACTATAATATTGCTCCTATGTACAAGAATATAACTACTATAATACTGCCTCTATCTACAAGAATATAACTACTATAATACTGTCCTTATGTACAAAAGTATAACTACTATAATACTGCCCCTATGTACAAGAATATAACTACTATAATATTGCCCTATGTACAAGAATATAACTACTATAATACTGCCCCTATGTACAAGAATATAACTACTATAATACTGCCCCTATGTACAAGAATATAACTACTATAATACTGCTCATATGTACAAGAATATAACTACTATAATACTGCCTCTTATGTACAAGAATATAACTACTATAATACTGCCCTATGTACAAGAATATAACTACTATAATACTGCCCCCTATGTACAAGAATATAACTACTATAATACTGCCCCCTATGTACAAGACTATAACTACTATAATACTGCCCTATGTACAAGAATATAACTACTATAATATTGCCCCTATATACAAGAATATAACTACTATATTACTGCTCCTATGTACAAGAATATAACTACTATAATATTGCCCCTATATACAAGAATATAACTACTATAATACTGCTCATATGTACAAGAATATAACTACTATAATACTGCCCCCTATGTACAAGACTATAACTACTATAATACTGCTCCTATGTACAAGAATATAACTACTATAATACTGCCCCTATGTACAAGAATATAACTACTATAATACTGCCCCTATGTACAAGAATATAACTACTATAATACTGCCCCTATGTACAAGAATATAACTACTATAATACTGCCCTATGTACAAGAATATAACTACTATAATACTGCCCCTATGTACAAGAATATAACTACTATAATACTGACCCCTATGTACAAGAATATAACTACTATAATACTGCCCCTATGTACAAGAATATAACTACTATAATACTGCTCCTATGTACAAGAATATAACTACTATAATATTGCCCCTATGTAAAAGAATATAACTACTATAATGCCCCCTATGTACAAGAATATAACTACTATAATACTGCCCTATGTACAAGAATATAACTACTATAATATTGCCCTATGTACAAGAATATAACTACTATAATACTGCTCCTATGTACAAGAATATAACTACTATAATACTGCCCCTATGTACAAGAATATAACTACTATAATACTGCCCCTATGTACAAGAATATAACTACTATAATACTGCTCCTATGTACAAGAATATAACTACTATAATACTGCCCCTATGTACAAGAATATAACTACTATAATACTGCCCCTATGTACAAGAATATAACTACTATAATACTGCCCCTATGTACAAGAATATAACTACTATAATACTGCCCCTATGTACAAGAATATAACTACTATAATACTGCCCCTATGTACAAGAATATAACTACTATAATACTGCCTCTATGTACAAGAATATAACTACTATAATACTGCCCCTATGTACAAGAATATAACTACTATAATACTGCCCCCTATGTACAAGAATATAACTGCTATAATACTGCCCCCTATGTACAAGAATATAACTGCTATAATACTGCCCCCTATGTACAAGAATATAACTGCTATAATACTGCCCCTGTTTGTGGACATTGTCGGTCTGGCTGTCATTATCCCGTGTGTATAGAGGATTTCTGTAATTAATCCCTTCCAGTCGCTGGTGATTCTGGCAGTCGGCTCCGTCATATAAAACTTATTTCTGTCACTTGCACTTTTTGTGAAAAACTTTTACAATCAAAACTGATCACGGAAAGCATCGTCTTGTTAATAAGTCTGTAATTAATCAAGGCAGCGCGTTTTCCCTGGGATTTTGGTGCATAGCGCTGCCATTATTATCTGTCAGCTCGAGTGCATGAAATCAGTGTGGATGTTCGGCGTCTGATTAGACGTAATCACTTGAGGCCACTGAAGAGCGAGGATTTGCTTTGCCATTAAAATCTGTTATCAGTGGATGTCGCTCGTGGAGGCGACCGCCGTCACATACAGAGCGGATCCTGCCTCCAGGAGGGAAAAGGTTAACGCGCTGCGCCGCGGTTGATAATAGAGACAAAATATTATAATTGCCGTTAATTTGGTCCGCGCTCCAATCTACCCAGCATGCTCTCTGCTGTAGCGCGGAGATCAGCGCTCACAAAGGATTAAGAGGTGAACGATGGGAAAGGGTTAATTCCACCGAAACACTGCACAGTCTGACTCTAAACAGTTCAGCTACTTTGGAAATTCTTCAGTGTTTCTACAGGTTTAGCCTTCTTCTATGTTTGTTTTTCCCTATTTTGTACTATAGCTGCGCTGCCAGCATTGCTAAAAGCTCCAGCTCCTTCCCACCATCAGTCATGTTACCTATGTATCACCTATAGAAGAATAGAACAGCTATAATACTGCCCCCTATGTACAAGAATATAACTACTATAATACTGTCCCTATATACAAGAAGATAACTACTATAATACTGCTCCTATATACAAGAATATAACTACTATAATACTGCCCCCTATGTACAAGAATATAACTACTATAATACTGCTCCTATGTACAAGAATATAACTACTATAATACTGTCCCTATATACAAGAAGATAACTACTATAATACTGCCCCCTATGTACAAGAATATAACTACTATAATACTGCTCCTATATACAAGAAGATAACTACTATAATACTGCCCCTATATACAAGAATATAACTACTATAATACTGCCCCCTATGTACAAGAATATAACTACTATAATACTGCTCCTATGTACAAGAATATAACTACTATAATACTGCCCCTATATACAAGAATATAACTACTGTAATACTGCCCCCTATGTACAAGGATATAACTACTATAATACTGCTCCTATGTACAAGAATATAACTACTATAATACTGCCCTATGTACAAGAATATAACTACTATAATACTGTTCCCTATATACAAGAATATAACTACTATAATACTGCCTCCTATGTACAAGAATATAACTACTATAATACTGCTCCTATATACAAGAATATAACTACTATAATACTGCCCCTATGTACAAGAATATAACTACTATAATACTGCCCCTATGTACAAGAATATAACTACTATAATACTGCCCCTATGTACAAGGATATAACTACTATAATACTGCTCCTATGTACAAGAATATAGCTACTATAATACTGCTCCTATGTACAAGAATATAGCTACTATAATACTGCCCTATGTACAAGAATATAACTACTATAATACTGCTCCTATATACAAGAATATAACTACTATAATACTGCTCCTATATACAAGAATATAACTACTATAATACTGTTCCCTATATACAAGAATATGACTACTATAATACTGCCCGTATCATGTAACATGTGACTCGTCCGTCCTCGCTATTCCAGCTTCCGCTTTTGTTTTCGGTGACTCGCACACGGCTGCTGATCGCCTCTTTGTTATTCAGATATATCTCGAGGTGTAATTAATATTTGAGTGTTTCGGGATTACAGATGCTAATTAGCCGGTGCTTTTGTTTATTCCCCTTTTATTTCAGAGGCCGCGTGTCGTGCGGTGACATTATGTGAGTGTAGATGGTCCTATGTTCTGCAGTGTTATTGTCCTCTTTTGTCCTCCTTTGAATGGTCTTATAATATGTGATTCCTTCCAGGGGCGGTTTGTAGTCTGTGCTTTCATTCCCGGTTCTTCTTTATATCCCGGTCTCTTGGTTTAGGTGGCATAAAGTGCCCCGTGTGCAGCTTTGTCTACGGAACCAAGTGGGAATTCAACAGACATCTGAAGAACAAGCACGGCCTGAAACTGCTGGAGAGCGACAAAGACGTCGGGTGGGAGGTAAGAGCCGGACGGGAACAGCTGGGGAAACGCGCCAATAAATGTGCACACGAAATGTGATGTTAGGGGAAACCATACCACGGATCTTTTCTTCTTCTATGAAACATGTCTCCACAACCCCATTACTAGAAATATTATCTGTTGACTTATCCTGCTAATTACAGACCGGTCTCTAATCTCCTCTTTATCTCTCCTCTGGAACGTTTGGTCCACTCTCATCTAATCTGCTGACTCTTCTAGAATCTCGTTTGCTACATAATCTGCCCTTACTAAAGTCTTTTAACTGTTCGCTCTCAGCTGAATCTAATAGCCACTAGTTGCTGTAGATTACTCATGGTCTCCTCAGTGCTGCACTGCCCTACATCTCCTCCTAATTTGTGTCTACCACCTTATTTGTCCTGTGCATAGGTCTGAACCGCCCTACATCTCCTAATTTGTGTCTACCACCCTATTCATCTTGTCCACAGTGCTGCACCGCCCTACATCTCCTCCTAATTTGTGTCTATCACCTTATTCATCCTGTCCACAGTGCTGCACCGCCCTACATCTTCTCCTAATTTGTGTCTATCACCCTATTTGTGCTGTCCACAGTGCTGCACCGCCCTACATCTTCTCCTAATTTGTGTCTATCACCTTATTCATCCTGTCCACAGTGCTGCACCGCCCTACATCTTCTCCTAATTTGTGTCTATCACCTTATTCATCCTGTCCACAGTGCTGCACCGCCCTACATCTCCTAATTTGTGTCTTCTACTCTTTGTCCTGTCCACAGTGCTGCACCGCCCTACATCTCCTTCTCATTTGTGTCTACCACCCTAATTGTCCTGCCCACAGAGCTCCACCACATCTCCTCCTAATTTGTGTCTATCACCTTATTTGTCCTGCCCACAGTGCTGCACCGCCCTACATCTCCTCCCAATTTGTGTCTACCACCCTATTTGTGCTGTCCACAGTGCTGCACCGCCCTACATCTCCTCCTAATTTGTGTCTACCACCCTATTTGTGCTGTCCACAGTGCTGCACCACCCTACATCTCCTCCTAATTTGTGTCTACCACCCTATTAGGGCTGCCCACAGTGCTGCACCTCCCTACATCTCCTCCTAATTTGTGTCTACCACCCTATTCATCCTGTCCACAGTGTTGCACCGCCCTACATCTCCGGGGCAGGACTTTTTGGGTTGGGTCCTCTGTGATGATTCCTCCTCCTGCTTTGCCTCCTTTTCCCTATTTAATTTTCACGCCGCCATTATCGCTGTTCACAGCATGCATGCGCGTACCGTGATCTCCGACGCCATTTTACTGAGGACACTGGAGTTGACTATGAGCAGCGGCTCGTGTGCATTGTTGTTGTGGCAAGGTCTTCAATAAAATGTCTCTTAAGTCACCGCATGCACGTACCGTGATCTCCAGCACCATTTTACTGACGACATTGTGGAGATGACTGAGCGGCATGGACGCATGTGCTGATGGGGAAACAAAAATTGCGCATGCACTGCCTCTCATATTAGTCTTTGCAGTGTCTTCAATAAAATGGCGCCAGAAATCACAGTCTGCAGATGGGCCGATACCGGTGCCATTTTATTGAAGACAACATCACAATAGCAATGCGCATGTGCTGCTAACAGCGGTGATGGCGGCAGCACGGAATTAAAATTTAAAAAAGGAATGATCAAAGAGGACCTGACCCACAAAGTCCAGCCCC